>NC_091192.1:15247365-15277365 GCF_040958095.1 Procambarus clarkii
TGACATTTCCTCTCATCTTCTGGAACCTGTAAGTCTATTTCCCATGCACATGGGTATCCAAGCCTGATGCGGTGTAAGTGTACTTCTGTTGCTCTACTGCTCCCTTTCATCAAACTAAGTGGTTCGTAGTTGGTTGAATTCTTGTACCAACCCGCAGATCCTGATGTTGCAACTGCTGTGTTGTGGTCACTGTATATCTTTTGCATTGCTCTGTTTCTAATTACTTTCTTATCTGCGGTAAACTTTGTGGTTTGTAAATGTCTACATTTCTTCTCTTGGTTGCAAGTTTTGCAGTTTCGTCTGCAAAGTCATTCCCTATTATTCCCACATGACTTGGCACCCAGTTGATAAGTACCCGACGGATGTTGTCGGGTGACAACATCCAACAGATGGATATTTTCACGTATGTGTTATTGTTGCAAGGTTTCAATGGTAGTTCTCGAATCTAAAATCTGTATGTATGATAACATGTTGTCGGCGTTCAGCAAGAGCATGTTCTAAAGCCTTTGAATGGCTAGCATCTCTGTAGAGTTGAATATCCATTTCAGTCTCCAACTATTTACAGAGTTTCCTGCCTTGACTGCATCTCTGGTTTCTTGTCCCTGCTGGCCTACTGATCCATCTGAAGTATGTGAAGCTGTCAGATGCCAAGTTTTCTCCTATATACCTCGTGTAGCTTATACTGTATAAGCTACACAAGGTAGGTATACTGTATCACAACCCGCCCTGCCACACCACAACACACGAGACACCTCGCAGAGTAGTTAACAGATGGAATGCATTAGGCAGCGATGTGGAGGAGGCTGACTCCATAACCAAATTCAAATGCTGATATGATAGAGCCCAATAGGCTCAGAAATCTGTACAGTGTGCAGTCTCGCACTTCAGTGGACGGACGTAGTTACGAGTGTGTCAGGGAAGTGAGGTGATACCCGACACACGATGAGCAGCAGTGTGATAGACTAGTTGATTGACGGTTGAGAGGTGGGCCCAAAGAGCTAGAGCTCAACGCCCGCAAGCACAAATAGGCGAGTACACACACACAGACACACACACACACACACACACACACACACACACACACACACACACACACACACACACACACACACACACCAGACCAGACCGACATCACAACAAAAACTAGCACACTAGGCTGGGGGAACATTACAAATGTCGCCGAGGCCTCCTTCCCTCTCTCCTTCCACTACAACTCTCAGTTTCATTCAAGTCATACATTACCTGTACCCTCAGCCCCACACTAATCACAACTACTGCTGCTGTATTAAATCTTCACCACTCAAATCTTTCTTTCAAGTGAAATAAATAAGTCACGTTCATTAGGAACAGAAATAAAGTTGTTCAAATAATGACAATCTTGAATCAAGATCATGTACAGTACCGTACTGTAATTACACTATAAACCTTGCAACTTGTTATCTTGAGGTTATCTTGAGATGATTTCGGGGCTTTTTTAGTGTCCCCCCGGCCCGGTCCTCGACCAGGCCTCCACCCCCAGGAAGCGGCCCATGACAGCTGACTAACACCCAGGTACCTATTTTACTGCTAGGTAACAGGGGCATAGGGTGAAAGAAACTCTGCCCATTGTTTCTCGCCGGCGCCTAGGATCGAACCCAGGATCACAAGTCCCGCGTGCTGTCCGCTCGGCCGACCGGCTCCCTTCATATTGTCAACACATATTGATTAGAACATGGGGGTAGGGGGTTCAGTTATTGAAATAATTGATACCTTTCTGCCACCGACCATTTGGGTGGATATGGGCTCAACTTTTTTTTGTATTTTCTCAAAAATACATTTCTAAACTGTTCTGATTCAATATTACCAGATTTTTAAGTAGACTAATGCATACAAAACTGATTTCTACAAACACTAAACTTATCTGATATGAAAGTAACCAAATATCCAGACAATAATATTAATAATTTTAAGTCGCGGAATAACAATGACCTTTCAACAACTCTGCTGAACGCGTACAAAAAAAAACACCACTGCCATTATATTGTCTCAAACTATATCTCCGGAGAACTTTACAATAATACAAAAATATGGTTCATTAATTACTCGGTATTAAGTATACCAAATATGTTCCAGTATTAAGGCCATACACAAGTACTATACAGTAAGCCACCAACATATACAAATGTTTCATACAACTTTATAAACACAGGCAACACCTGTTTCTGACTAATAATTACACACACACACAACCTATGCAATTATTTGATAAATTGAGCAGTTTATTACTAGATTAAACAGGTCAATGTTTTTGTTAGTCTAGAAGCTCTCGCTACATTCATTTATTATTTTGTTAAGTGGATTAAGAGACGTGGCAGAGATTAGTGAAGACAGCTGAACCCATCACGTTATTCAAGACTTGTTATGTACACTAAACTATGTAACTACCTTGTTGACACAACATTGCTTTTGTTGAGCACATTATGTGCCTCTAGTCTTATATACTACCACCCACAGGAGGGTTATGGGGTCTACTACCACCCACAGGAGGGTTATGGGGTCCACTACCACCCACAGGAGGGTTATGGGGTCTACTACCACCCACAGGAGGGTTATGGGGTCCACTACCACCCACAGGAGGGTTATGGGGTCCACTACCACCCACAGGAGGGTTATGGGGTCTACTACCACCCACAGGAGGGTTATGGGGTCCACTACCACCCACAGGAGGGTTATGGGGTCTACTACCACCCACAGGAGGGTTATGGGGTCCACTACCACCCACAGGAGGGTTATGGGGTCCACTACCACCCACAGGATAGTTATGGGGTCCACTACCACCCACAGGAGGGTTATGGGGTCCACTACCACCCACAGGAGGGTTATGGGGTCCACTACCACCCACAGGAGGGTTATGGGGTCCACTACCACCCACAGGATAGTTATGGGGTCCACTACCACCCACAGGATAGTTATGGGGTCCACTACCACCCACAGGAGGGTTATGGGGTCCACTACCACCCACAGGAGGGTTATGGGGTCCACTACCACCCACAGGATAGTTATGGGGTCCACTACCACCCACAGGAGGGTTATGGGGTCCACTACCACCCACAGGAGGGTTATGGGGTCCACTACCACCCACAGGAGGGTTATGGGGTCCACTACCACCCACAGGAGGGTTATGGGGTCCACTACCACCCACAGGAGGGTTATGGGGTCTACTACCACCCACAGGAGGGTTATGGGGTCCACTACCACCCACAGGAGGGTTATGGGGTCCACTACCACCCACAGGAGGGTTATGGGGTCCACTACCACCCACAGGAGGGTTATGGGGTCCACTACCACCCACAGGAGGGTTATGGGGTCCACCACCACCCACATCAATCAAGACAGTTGATCAATCAATTACCCAAACATACTAAATGCTCCATGTCAATCAAGACATGACAGGAAAATAAATAGTCACCCACACACACCTGGCCAATCTTGTGAGCCAACATGGGCGGCATCCGAGGACCCACCATGGCTACTCAGTGTTGCCAGGGGCCATTATCACCATCTCTCCCACATTGTCACAGTGTTTTAGGATAGTGACATTGAGTAGTGAGTAACGGATGAGCACGTTAACGCCTGGACGGCCAACACCTCCCGCTGTACAAATATTGTCCACAAAATATACTACTCGGCATCATACCTATTTCCGCATAGCTAAGTCAGACCCTCATTGGCTCCTGCACCAACTCTCTAACCTTGGATTGTATCTTGTATGTTATCGTGTTAACAGATTGGTATAAATATAAATATGATTTTCAGATGAAAACAATGAATATAATTATATAAAAATTAATGACGTGACCTTGTGGCAACACCATAGTTGACCAGAGTGGGGGGGGGTCACTTCCACCATCACAGTGACAGCCATTTTAAACCATTAAAAACCTTATTCATTAAACCATCCTCACAAACAACCGTTGATGGGTAATCCTTAAACGGCGCCAAACAGCTGCTTTGAGAAGCAATAGTCGGGTGGTAAGGAGATAACGGGAGATGGGACCGCTAGCCGGTAATGCTGCGAGGTGCTGGGCTTGTTTAACCCCCCACCACTACCACCACCACCACCACCGTCTTGTTAACCTCCTCCCCACACTTACACACTCCTCTACAACACTGCCCACCACCACCACTACCACCACCACCACCACTACCACCACCACCGTCTTGTTAACCTCCTCCCCACACTTACACACTCCTCTACAACACTGCCCACCACCACCACTACCACCACCACCACCACTACCACCACCACCGTCTTGTTAACCTCCTCCCCACACTTACACACTCCTCTACAACACTGCCCACCACCACCACCACCACCACCACCACCACCACTACCACCACCACCGTCTTGTTAACCTCCTCCCCACACTTACACACTCCTCTACAACACTGCCCACCACCACCACTACCACCACCACCACCGTCTTGTTAACCTCCTCCCCACACTTACACACTCCTCTACAACACTGCCCACCACCACCACTACCACCACCACCACCACTACCACCACCACCGTCTTGTTAACCTCCTCCCCACACTTACACACTCCTCTACAACACTGCCCACCACCACCACTACCACCACCACCACCACTACCACCACCACCGTCTTGTTAACCTCCTCCCCACACTTACACACTCCTCTACAACACTGCCCACCACCACCACTACCACCACCACCACCGTCTTGTTAACCTCCTCCCCACACTTACACACTCCTCTACAACACTGCCCACCACCACCACCACCACTACCACAGTCTTGTCAACCTCCCCCCCACACTTACACACTCCTCTACAACACTGCCCACCACCACCACCACCACCACTACCACAGTCTTGTCACCCTCCTCCCCACACTTACACACTCCTCTACAACACTGCCCACCACCACCACCACCACCGTCTTACCTGGGACGCGGTCGGGTCAAGATACCTGCTCCGCACCTTCCCCCCCCCCCTCCCCCCATGCTGGGTACTGAGATGGAGACTCAGTCACCAGAAGACATGGCTACTTCTCACGGCGTTATTAACATGGACTCTGAAAGCAGCCAGTCAGACGAGGAGGGCGAGTATATAGAAGTTCTGACAAGGAATAAGAAGAAACGAAGAAGACAGGAGGCAAGGCGTAGTGTGGACAGTAATACACTTAACGGAAACGATAAAAGAATGAAGAACGACGCCGAGACTGATGCAGACAAACGGACGGAACGATGTCAGGAAGGTGAGGATCAGCGGAGATGGAGGCTTCTCTTCCCTGCCTCATGCACGCTGGCCTATCATCAGAAGCTGCTGTGGACCGTCAAACTCGGAAGAGAACACCGCAAGTTCGAGCCCCTGCTGAAGGAAGGTGTAAACAGACCTTACTTAACGGTAGGTTCTATGGAGGCAGTGGAGTATCTTACCCAGCAAGGATACGATGGAATTCTTATGGAAATACCGGAGGGGAACGAGAAGCTGACGAAGGTAATTATCTATAAATACCCTCAGATTCTGGACCCCGAGTTTATACTCGACGACCAACGATTTGTGTGGGCCAAGCGTCACCTTATTAAAGGTGAAGCTAGGAGTCAGGTGGTGGCTCTAGTGAGAGGTGACGTACCCGAAAAAGTGTTCATCACCGGGGCTGGCTACAGGCATGTAGCAAAGTATGTGGAAGAGCCCATAATGTGCCTGAAATGCTGCAGATGGGGGCATAAATCCTGGAGATGTCAAAATGATCCACGATGTCGTTTCTGCGGGAAGTCTCACCTCTCTACTGTGTGTAGAAACAGACTGAATCTGGGTGAGAAAATAGTTCCCAGATGCTGCAACTGTGGAGGTGTTCACAATGCGAGCTCGGCTGTGTGTAGCAAGAGGCCGAGTATGGCTGTTCTCCGGCCGGTGAATGTTACAGAGCAAGCAAGAGCTCTTACCCAGACACCGGGAGCACAGCAAAACAGTCTGCCCCAAACAGTGCCAGTGAACCGGACGAATGCGTGGGTAAAGGAGTCACCTTTACTTAGGCAGGCTCCAGCAACAAGCAGCCACGCCACCACTCAGGACTCCGGCAGTGACAGTGTAACGGTGAGTGAAGTGGCTACTGTGGCTCAGAGAGAGGGTCATAATAATATGGTCAAGGAAGTGTGGGCTGAACTTAAAAAAGTTGGTGAGTTCCTCCAAAATCTGGGGCAGAGAATCGAGTCCATCGAGGCTAAATTAAACGTTCAGGAGGTCAAGGAAAATCACAAAACGGTGAAGGATAGTCAGGATATAGTGGTTGAGGACAAAAATGAAATATTGAGTGATGAAATGAAGGAAAGTGAAGTGTGTGTGAATGATGGTAGTCGTAGTGAAAGGAAGAGCCCTATAATTACACATAAAATGAAGGAATCATTTGGGCCAATAATGGACATCTTAGGGCTGAAAAAATCTCTTGAGAATCGCAATGTCGCTTTTACTGGTGAACTTGGGAGGAGGTGGGAGATGTTATACAAGGTATGGCTATCATTTAGTGAACTTATTGGGGATGACTTAGGCAATGAATTGATTAATAATGGATCACCCTAGACTGAAAGTGTTGTCATGGAATGTTAATGGTTTGAGAAACAGGGTTACAGATGTTCATTGTTATGTGATGGGAAATGATATTGATGTTGTAGCTCTCCAAGAGACAGGGGATAGGAATGAAGGATTATTGAAATTAAATGGCTATAAAGGGTTTCACCTCTTCGCTGCAAATAACATCAGAGGCACGTCGATTTATGTTAAGAACTCCATACCAGCAGAGTTAGTAGAACCGCCATCAAAAACGCAAGGTATAGAGAGTGTTTGTGTTAAATTATCATTAAGGGAAGGGGAATTTATTGTAGTTAATTTGTATGTATCCAGGAACTGCTTCGACGCTAACTATTTACCTGACTGCATTTATACTAATCCTTCACTGGTCATTGGGGACCTTAATGCTCGGCACACAAGCCTTGGGACAGTGGGTAGTATTAATACTAATGGGGTCAAGTGGTTACAGTTTCTACAAGATCATCCAGATACCTGTCTATTGGGAAACAATGAACCAACTCACATCAGGGGAGGACGGCTTGACTATGCCTGCGTTTTAAACTCTCAGGGGATTATGGGGGAGGCTCGGGTTGTTCGGGAACTACTTAGTGACCACTTTGCCTTGAACGTTGAATTACCACTGGGGACAAAACAAGTCCACTTTCAAAGGAAAAGGCTAAATATTAAGAAAGATATGAAAAATTATTTTATTCAAAATATGGGAGATTGGTATCAACATTACACGCCGCTCTGCGTTGATAGTTTTTACGAGGACATGGTCGAGAACATAGAGAAATTAGTACAGAGGGAAAATAACGGGGGCAGGGGAAGCAAGACGCACGGACCTAAGAAATTTAAATATTCCAATGATCAGCAAGTCAAGGGATGGGAGAGAATGCTACGGGGTGCGCATAAAGCATGGTTAAAAAATGGAATGAGGGATGAAGAGAAAAATACAATGTTGGAAGTGGCTAGGGAATGCAGTCAGGTGAGGAAGGAGGCGCGGGACAGATACTGGCAAGACTTTGCTCAGGCCATTGGTAATACTAAGAACCTTAAAGACATATGGAGAGCAGTAAATAAAGTCAGGGGTTGTAAGACTAAATTCATTGCTCACTCAGATCCAAGGAAAGTTGCTAATGAGTTAGTAGATAAATGGGCAAGTGCTGCTGGTATGGAGTCCTTACCTGCAGACACGAGAGTCACCATTGAGTCATGGGAAAATATTAGAAATGGAGTAACTTTATGTGCCTTAAATACAAGATCTATAGCATGCACTGAGATAACCCACGATGAGCTACTGGATGCTATAAAAAGTGGCAGCTCCACTGCTCCGGGAAAAGATGGAGTAACGTATGACATACTTAATTATTTAGCCGGTATGAAACCTAATCCCTTACTTGATTTGTTTAATATGAGTTATAGAGAGGGAAAGTTACCAAGAAAATGGAAAGAGGCTGTCATCATTCCTATCCCTAAGTCAAACGGAGGCTACAGACCTGTCTCCTTAATATCCTGCTTTTGTAAAATGATGGAAAGGATTTTGTTAAATAGGCTACTCTACCTTGTAGGTGATAACATGTCCAATAATCTCTTTGGTTTTATCAAAGGCAAAAGTACTGCGGATTGTCTCTTAAAGTGTTTGTCTAATGTGGATGACAATTGTAGAGTTTTTGTTGATCTACAAGGAGCGTTTGATAAAGCCAATGGGGAAGTAATCTTATACGAATTAGCCAATCTGGGAATAACAGGGAGATTGCTACACTGGATAAGGGATTACCTGCAAGGCAGAAAAGGTCAGGTGTATTACCAGGGATACATGTCTGAGGAACGGAGGTTTCAGTTAGGTACCCCACAAGGGGGAGTATTAAGTCCCACCTTATTCAATGTATTAATGAACAGATTAGCATCAGAGATGTATCCTCCAGGGGTCACGACGATCATATATGCTGATGACATTCTTATACAAGGCACTTCTGGGAACAAAATTCAAGATGCTCTTAACATACTTGGTACAACCTGTCACAAGTTAGGCTTAGTTATAAATGCAGATAAAACCAAATACGAGTATAGGAAACGAAGAAATATAACACTTACTCTAAATGGTGTGGAACTGAGCCGTGTACAGAAGTACAAGTATCTGGGCATGTATGTTGGATACACATGTGAGAGTAAAAATGCTGAAATAAATCATATCAGCACCTTATGTAAAGCCCGTCTGCATCCTCTAAAAGCACTGGCTTTTTCTGGTAAAGGTGTTGGGGTACCTATCTTGCGGATGTTATACATAAGCACTGTTCGATCCCTGATAGACTACGCAGCACCCGTATTGTCTTACACAGGCCAAGGCAGAATTCAAAAAATAGAGCTGATACAGAACGAGGCTATGAGGATTATTCTTGGATGTCAAAGAAATGCAATGATTGAAATAATGAGAATGGAATTAAATTTACAGAGTGTGTGTGATAGAGTCCGTGACATTAACACTAGAGTATCTATTCGTTTCATGCGGAGAAAAGGAGGGGATAAGCTGTTTGAGAGCGTTCAGACCTGCTTGAGTGACGTACACACTTCCAGGAAACTGAGGGAGACTCGCTATACGAGAGGATTAGCTCATGACCTCAGGGAATACGACGTACTTGACTGCTGTAAACCCTCTCGAAAGTGTAATATGTCTGCTCCCTGGAAAGTACAGAAAATAGACGTCGAAATTGTACCCCTCAAGGTGAAAAAGATTCATCATGAACCGGGACAATTACGGTGTTTGTATGGAAGCATGATATCTCGGTTACCAAGAGGCAACAGTTTACATGTATATTGCGACGGGTCGGTGGCGGAGGATGGCAGGGCAGGGTGTGGTGTCCTAATAAGGGAATATACGGAGTTTGGGACTGTGGACAGGATAATTGAACTCCGGCTTAGTAATTATATATCATCCACACAAGCTGAACTGCAGGCCATTCTGGCGTGTTTGGAGGAAGTACGTCATGACGACAAAAATGTTTTTGTATTTGTCGATAGCCGAGGAGCACTGGAGTCCTTAAACAGTCGAAACCCAGTCTTCATGTCTATAGTGGAGGACTGTAAGAGAAGAATAACTGAGATACAGCTGAAAGGTTATAGTGTGAAATTCATGTGGATTCCGTCTCATGTTGGAATAGTGCTCAACGAGGTGGCGGATGACTTGGCCAAACGTGCCACATCAAAACCACAAGTTGACATTGAATGTGAATTCACAATGAGACAAATAAGAAGCAAAATCAGAAATATTCAGGCACAGGCGGGAGTGGAGAGGAGAGAGATAATGTATGAGAGTAGTCAAACCATGCAACACTACATGTATGTGAGTCAAAACACCCATTTCACTTATGGTAAAAGGAGAAATGCTTGGAGTGACTCTGTGTACATGCGGCTCAGGCTTGGGTACAAATATTACTGGGAATATGGGATAGATGTTCATGGTAATGACACGAAGTGTAAACTATGTGGTATGTTAAGGTCTCACACCCTTGTCCATTATATTCTTGATTGTCCGTTGATTAGTGTATATAGAAACACTGAGATAAAGACTGTTCCTGAACAAATAGCCTGGATGTGTCACAACGGAAAGGTTGATGATATTCTTGAGAGATATAAGAATTTTGCACCAAGATTGTAATATTTTGTTGAATTATCTGCAGGTGTCTTGCAAATTGTCTATACAGTATACCTAGGTCATAAAAGTATTTGTGTGTACGTCTGATACCATACTCCTTGTGAGGGAGGAAATGTATATTTTTACCTCTCAGAATGTTTGGTAATATGTTTATTTGTGATGTGTGTCTATGTATATATTAACACGTTGTACTGAACGGGGTGAGAATAGCTTGAGCTACCTCATCCCTTTGTGTGTATTTTACCTCAATAAACTTATTTCAATTTCAATTTCAATTTCACCACCACCGTCTTGTCACCCTCCTCCCCACACACACTCCTCTACAACACTGCCCACCACCACCACCACGCCTGTCTTGTCAACCTCCCCCCCACACTTACACACTCCTCTACAACACTGCCCACCACCACCGTCTTGTCAACCTCCCCACACTTACACACTCCTCTACAACACTGCCCACCACCACCACCCCTGTCTTGTCAACCTCCCCACACTTACACACTCCTCTACAACACTGCCCACCACCACCGTCTTGTCAACCTCCCCACACTTACACACTCCTCTACAACACTGCCCACCACCACCTCATCGCCTTAGTCATGGCTACACTTCTCCACATAACCTCAACATTTCAAAAGAAATGTATCATAACTGGACGTTCCCCAGAAGCAGACTGAATCCAGATATGTACAGACCTGGATATACCCGAGGGCCATTAACACTAGTGGCCTCGATGAGGACAAGAAGCCGGCAGATTGTCAAAGGTCTTCTCCCCCATTTGTCCTGATTATTTTTTCACACTGGATTTTAAAGTTCAAAAGAGTTTTAGTGTTTTCGGCTTTGGCGGGTAGGCGGTTCCATGGGTTTATAACCCTGTGGGTGGAAAAGCGTGTCCTGTTTCCAGTCTTATATTGTGGCTTGTTGAGCTTGAACCCGTTGCTCCTTGTTTGTGTTGCATCTGAACTTTTGAACAAGTTATCTGGAACATCCTCCTCCAAAATGTTCAGTATTTTGAAAGTTCTTAAATGTTAATCCAGAGCTGAAACTCTTCCTTGAGAGATGTAACAGAACCCCTGCCACCACACCAGACACAAACATCCCTCATATCCCCAGAGTTAGACTAAATCTGACGAAAATTTGCATTCCATGCAAATAAAAGGGCCCAGTCTATGGCACTCGCTCCCTTTTAAATTAAAAAAATGTTCAACCTATGCTTTATTCAAAAGTAAAAGCAAAGTACCCAATTTCATGCTCATAGTTTGCTACCTGGTGCTTCAAACTCTCACTGTCTGGCGCTACCCACTCGCCAGATTTTAATACTTAATTATACTGGCAATATTGCATGTCTTAATACTATCAATTGATACTGCAAGTTATGTTGAACAAAAATTTTGCTACACTGTACCTATTAATACTCTTAGTTTTATGTGTTGGATTAATGACCTGCAAGAATCACTGTATTAGTGGCTTTGAAACAATGTAAGAACACCAGTGTCATGAACTCTCACAATCCAATGTACCTTCTTGTAGACTATTGTACCTTCTTGTAGACTATTGTACCTTCTTGTAGACTATTGTACCTTCTTGTAGACTATTGTACCTTCTTGTAGACTATTGTACCTTCTTGTAGACTAAATAAATAAAGGCTTGTGTGAGATCCGCCGTGTCATGACTGGTGTGTTGCTGTGTTAGCCCTCACACCCTCAACCTGTCCTTGTTATCACAGTTGACTTAGCTCTGGAATGATATTTGTTGCCCGGTGTTGCACATCTCCTGAAGATGATAGGATACAATAATCCAAGTGGGGCCAACCAACCTACCTACCTATACCAGATAAAATATTATCCCTAATAAAGTAAAAGATTTGTGATTTTGACTTATCCAAACGTGATGTAAGGAAGTACAGTATGTATCCTTGTAGTAGGTTTATACCTTACCTATGTCATCACACCCAGCCATACACAGCTGCTCGCCCCCCCCCTCCCCCTACACCACCTCTTACTCGCCATACACAGCAATAATTACAGCATTACATCTACCTTCTGCCAACACCATCAACCTTCACATCAAAAGTACTAATTCCCTCACCAGTATCTATAATTATTACTGCCATGCATATAGGCTTACGTCTTTTCCCTACTTGTTACTTATATACTATTATGTATAATGGGCCGTGGGTACCTCTATTGGTGATGAAGGCTACACTCCTACAGAGCCACTAACACACAGTGTTTCCCGCAGGTCCTAAGTAAGTAATTATCAAAAGAAGGCACCAAACCAGGAAGGTTATGTAGCATCATCAGAGGGCGAGTGGGTAGCATAACCTTCTTAGCGAGTTATTAGCACAAGCCGGGATACTAAGGTGATGAAGGATCAGCCGGGCTGTGGTGGGTATGTGGGCCTGCGGGCCGCTCCAAGCAACAGCCTGGTGGACCAAACTCTCACAAGTCAAGCCTGGCCTCGGGCCGGGCTTGGGGAGTAGAAGAACTCCCAGAACCCCATCAAGTAGGTATCGAGCAGATGGATTAGGTCCGTCATTGTTCTACGTTTGAATAATGTATGTTGGATATTTTGTTCAAGCTGGTAATTATAATTAATTAACTTTAATTATCAGCATAAGATATATATTGTAGACTTTGTATAACCATCTCAATCATTACATGTAAATTATGATTAACAACTAATGCCTCTGTTCACCTGTTAGTAAATAGGTACAGGAGCGAAGGTGACTGTTGTGGGTGGCATCACTGGCAAGGTCGGTGGCTAGGCCTATGATGACCTCAATAAGTGTAACAGGCTTCCTGTCACTGACAGTGGTCAATTACTTTAGTAACTTTAAGACTTGCCCGAGACGCTCTCTGTACAGTTGACTTTACAAAACTTTACACTAGCACTTTAATAAATATACAAGTTATAACTACTATATTGGTATGATGCCATTGTGTATATGTCAAAGTTGTAACAATATTCCAGGTAAACTTTCCTAGTAAGAGCATGTTGAGGCTGTCAACTTACGCGTGTCCGCGGAGAGAAACATTTAACTCTTGCACACCACCACCACCACCACCACCACCACCACCAATACCACCACCACCACCACCACCCCCACCGCCACCACCAACACCACCACCACCAATACCACCACCACCACCACCACCACCACCAACACCACCACCACCGCCACCACCAACACCAATACCACCACCACCACCGCCAACACCACCACCACCAATACCACCACCACCACCACCACTACCAACACCAATACCACCACCACCACCACCAACACCAATACCACCACCACCACCACCACCGCCAACACCAATACCACCACCGCCACCGCCACCGCCACCACCAACACCACCAACACCAATACCACCACCACCACCACCACCGCCACCGCCACCACCACCAACACCACCACCACCGCCACCACCAATACCACCACCACCACCGCCACCACCAATACCACCACCACCACCGCCACCGCCACCACCAACACCACCGCCACCGCCACCAATACCACCACCACCGCCGCCACCACCAACACCACCACCACCACCACCACCGCCACCACCAACACCGCCGCCACCAACACCACCACCAACACCACCACCGCCACCACCAACACCAATACCACCACCACCACCGCCACCACCAACACCACCACCACCGCCACCGCCACCACCAACACCACCAATACCACCACCGCCACCGCCACCAATACCACCACCACCACCGCCACCGCCACCACCACCGCCACCACCAACACCAATACCACCACCACCACCACCACCGCCACCGCCACCAACACCACCACCACCACCGCCACCACCAATACCACCACCACCACCGCCACCACCACCGCCACCGCCACCAATACCACCACCACCGCCGCCACCACCAACACCGCCACCACCACCACCGCCACCAACACCACCACCAACACCACCACCAACACCACCACCGCCACCACCAACACCACCAACACCACCACCACCAATACCACCACCACCACCGCCACCGCCACCACCAACACCACCGCCACCAATACCACCACCACCACCACCACCGCCACCACCAACACCGCCACCACCAACACCACCACCAAGCTATTAGTGTGTAGCATAGTAAGGTAATTCTCGCGGGGAAAGTACTAATTAATTACCACTATATAGCACTTATAAGAAATATGAGGGGTAAGGATTTAAGATAAAATGCAGGAATGGAAGGACGCCCAATGTCTGACAGTCGGGGATTGAACTCCAACCTGCAAGAAGCGAGACGATCTATCAACCCTTCAGTCTGAGTGATTGGGCCAACAAGAATGTCGTATGTTGCCAAGTAGTGCCTTTATTTATCATGGACATTCAAATACTATATCTTGCGTGAGTTTAAATGTGAATGGAGGTAAGGTACGTACCCCGTATTTAATGTTAGTTACTGATTGTGTGTGTAGCTTAACTGGCCGTCTTCACCACGCTTCAACTCATTCTACACTTAACCTTGAAAGATTGTAAATTCAAGTTCTACAAATGGTTCTTGAATGACAGACCAAAAGTGTTCATTCCATGAACCCCCCCCCCCCCACGTTCCTCTCTATTTCCTCCTTTTCCTCCACAGGTGAAACTCACTTGTGTGTATCTTTGTTAGTGCTCGCAGGAGTGCAAGTTTCCACTCCAGGGCCCGGCCATATGTCCATGAGCTGCTTCATGCAGTAACTTCCGACGACACTCTTATGTTACATCTGTATGTAGTCATGTATACAGCGAGCCTCTGATGGATCTTGCCCTAATACACTTCTCCACTTGCTCACGCTAAAACAATTGTGCCTTGTGCTCCTTGTGTGTGATCAACTATTTTATACCTGCATCTCGTCGTTATCTTCCTTTCCATACCAAGCAGCCTTTTATTTCCTTAATCTTTATCAACATTAAATGTTGCAATCAGGTTGCATCAGGTTATCCTCTCCAGGGAGGTCTAGTAGAATTATTATGCTGTAGCCTCATGTGGTAGGTCTTATTACATGGAGTAATAATGTAGCAAGTCTGGAAATAATCTTTGACGGGATGAGAGAGAGGAGTGCTGCGTAATAGTCTTCACCTCACGCATGTGGCACACAGTCTTCTCAATGACTAGTCTATTTAAGTCACTGAAGGTTCCAATGTTTAGCAGCTTTTAATATGCCGCCAATGTTATTGAGTGTATGTGAGTGCCTCCAGGTTTTGTCCTTCAACTTTCTGGGATCACATTTTAGCCACTTAATGGACCATTATGTATATATACAATACATGTTCACTCGTCACATGTATACATGTGATTTCAATACAATATACGTGTATCAAACTTGGCGTGTGTACCAAAACCCGTATATATATATATACCGATGATGGCGGAGACGAGGACCCAGCGAGTCACTTGCTCGGGCCCCCAGACTACGCCTCACTTCAGTACCATCACTGAGACACTCAGACCTGGTCACGGTGTTCATAATAGTAACACCACCACACCAGTGGCCGCCTCCACCACCTCCCACTACCCGGATACTTCTGCTCCTTCAACCACTCGCAAAGTTGTAACGCACGCTAATTATGTTCATCAAGTCTGCCTAGTAGAGCACGAAATGATAAATACCCAACGTAGTAGTTTATGTATGGTGGTTGCATATTAAAAATGGTTGTTAGAGTCGGATGAAGCGATGATTGAGAGAGATATAGGGTGTAGTGTGGTGGAGATGCGGCAGCAGCAGTCACGGTGTGCGAGGCACAGCTGACTGGTGGTTCCTCACTACCCACACCTCACACACCTGCCACAATTACCTGTACTCTACACCACACCAACACTAACTCTTGCCCCAGAGGGCAACAAGACACTACCCAGCTGGTTTTCTTCCTACTGGGGAGTGTTGTACATGCTGCTATGGCGGTGTGTCCACTCACAGGATGAGTGGCGCTGCCCAATACTGTCACTATGGCGGTGTGTCCACTCACAGGATGAGTGGCGCTGCCCAATACTGTCACTATGGCGGTGTGTCCACTCACAGGATGAGTGGCGCTGCCCAATACTGTCACTATGGCGGTGTGTCCACTCACAGGATGAGTGGCGCTGCCCAATACTGTCACTATGGCGGTGTGTTCACTCACAGGATGAGTGGCGCTGCCCAATACTGTCACTATGGCGGTGTGTCCACTCACAGGATGAGTGGCGCTGCCCAATACTGTCACTATGGCGGTGTGTCCACTCACAGGATGAGTGGCGCTGCCCAATACTGTCACTATGGCGGTGTGTCCACTCACAGGATGAGTGGCGCTGCCCAATACTGTCACTATGGCGGTGTGTCCACTCACAGGATGAGTGACGCTGCCCAATACCGTCACTATGGCGGTGTGTCCACTCACAGGATGAGTGACGCTGCCCAATACTGTCACTATGGTGGTGTGTCCACTCACAGGACGAGTGACGCTGCCCAATACTGTCACTATGGTGGCGTGTCCACTCACAGGACGAGTGACGCTGCCCAATACTGTCACTATGGCGGTGTCCACTCACAAGATGAGTGACACTGCCCAATACTGTCACTATGACGGTGTGTCCACTCACAGGATGAGTGGCGCTACCCAATACTGTCACTATGGCGGTGTGTCCACTCACAGGATGAGTGGCGCTGCCCAATACTGTCACTATGGCGGTGTGTCCACTCACAGGATGAGTGACGCTGCCCAATACTGTCACTATGGTGGTGTGTCCACTCACAGGATGAGTGATGCTGCCCAATAAACTCGCCCTCCGGGAACACATTAACAACTTAAGTCAGCCCCCCCCCCCCCCGCACCAAACCTGAGGGGTGAGAGTGCAGGAAGTGGTACAGTAGTATAGAAAGCTTGCTGGGCTTCAGGGCCAGTGTTGCCAGCCAGGTGTGTGTGGTAGAGCCTGGCTGGTAGTGGTGGTGGTGTGGTGTCCAGCAGCAGCGGGGCTCAACACTACCGTCTCCACCACACCAACATTCACCACACCACACCACTCACACACACAATAACTCTGGCCTTCCAAGAATGACACTTGGCACCTGGTGAACTTTCCGCTGCAGCAATTAAGTTCACCTGTGATGAATCCACACCTGACTCTCAACACCTGTTGGAGGCTAATTATATCTGTAATGTTATCTCCCCCCCCCAGCCACACCCCCGGCACTCTTACCATACCACACCCCCGGCACTCGTACCATACCACACCCCCGGCACTCGTACCATACCACACCCCCGGCACTCGTACCATACCACACCCCCGGCACTCGTACCATACCACACCCCCGGCACTCGTACCATACCACACCCCCGGCACTCGTACCATACCACACCCCCGGCACTCGTACCATACCACACCCCCGGCACTCGTACCATACCACACCCCCGGCACTCGTACCATACCACACCCCCGGCACTCGTACCATACCACACCCCCGGCACTCGTACCATACCACACCCCCGGCACTCGTACCATACCACACCCCCGGCACTCGTACCATACCACACCCCCGGCACTCGTACCATACCACACCCCCGGCACTCGTACCATACCACACCCCCGGCACTCGTACCATACCACACCCCCGGCACTCGTACCATACCACACCCCCGGCACTCGTACCATACCACACCCCCGGCACTCGTACCATACCACACCCCCGGCACTCGTACCATACCACACCCCCGGCACTCGTACCATACCACACCCCCGGCACTCGTACCATACCACACCCCCGGCACTCGTACCATACCACACCCCCGGCACCCTTACCATACCACACCCCCGGCACCCTTACCATACCACACCCCCGGCACTCTTACCATACCACACCCCCGGCACCCTTACCATACCACACCCCCGGCACTCGTACCATACCACACCCCCGGCACTCGTACCATACCACACCCCCGGCACTCTTACCATACCACACCCCCGGCACTCGTACCATACCACACCCCCGGCACCCTTACCATACCACACCCCCGGCACCCTTACCATACCACACCCCCGGCACTCTTACCATACCACACCCCCGGCACCCTTACCATACCACACCCCCGGCACCCTTACCATACCACACCCCCGGCACCCTTACCATACCACACCCCCGGCACTCTTACCATACCACACCCCCGGCACTCTTACCATACCACACCCCAACACCACCACCACTCTCTGCTGCTCCACCTACACCACCATCTCTCTCTGCTCCACCACCACCTCTCTCTGCTCCACCTACACCACCACCTCTCTCTGCTCCACCACCTACACCACCACCTCTCTCTGCTCCACCACCTACACCACCACCTCTCTCTGCTCCACCACCTACACCACCACTCTCTGCTCCACCACCTACACCACCACCTCTCTCTGCTCCACCACCTACACCACCACCTCTCCCTGCTCCACCACCTACACCACCACCTCTCTCTGCTCCACCTACACCACCACCTCTCCCTGCTCCACCACCTACACCACCACCTCTCCCTGCTCCACCTACACCACCACCTCTCTCTGCTCCACCACCTACACCACCACCTCTCTCTGCTCCACCACCTACACCACCACCTCTCCCTGCTCCACCACCTACACCACCACCTCTCTCTGCTCCACCACCTACACCACCACCTCTCTCTGCTCCACCACCTACACCACCACCTCTCTCTGCTCCACCACCTACACCACCACCTCTCTCTGCTCCACCACCTACACCACCACCTCTCTCTGCTCCACCACCTACACCACCACCTCTCTCTGCTCCACCACCTACACCACCACCTCTCTCTGCTCCACCACCTACACCACCACCTCTCTCTGCTCCACCACCTACACCACCACCTCTCTCTGCTCCACCACCTACACCACCACCTCTCTCTGCTCCACCACCTACACCACCACCTCTCTCTGCTCCACCACCTACACCACCACCTCTCTCTGCTCCACCACCTACACCACCACCTCTCTCTGCTCCACCACCTACACCACCACCTCTCCCTGCTCTACCACCTACACCACCACCTCTCTCTGCTCCACCACCTACACCACCACCTCTCTCTGCTCCACCACCTACACCACCACCTCTCTCTGCTCCACCACCTACACCACCACCTCTCTCTGCTCCACCACCTACACCACCACCTCACCCTGCTCCACCACCTACACCACCACCTCTCTCTGCTCCACCACCTACACCACCACCTCTCTCTGCTCCACCACCTACACCACCACCTCTCTCTGCTCCACCACCTACACCACCACCTCTCTCTGCTCCACCACCTACACCACCACCTCTCTCTGCTCCACCACCTACACCACCACCTCTCCCTGCTCCACCACCTACACCACCACCTCTCTCTGCTCCACCACCTACACCACCACCTCTCCCTGCTCCACCACCTACACCACCACCACTCCCTGCTCCACCTACACCTCTCCCTGCTCCACCACCTACACCAACACCACTCCCTGCTCCACCTACACCACCACCTCTCTCTGCTCCACCACCCCTCTCTGCTCCAACTACACCAACACCACTCCCTGCTCCACCTACACCAACACCACTCCCTGCTCCACCTACACCAACACCTCTCTCTGCTCCACCTACACCAACACCTCTCTCTGCTCCACCTACACCAACACCTCTCTCTGCTCCACCTACACCAACACCTCTCTCTGCTCCACCTACACCAACACCTCTCTCTGCTCCACCTACACCAACACCTCTCTCTGCTCCACCTACACCACCACCTCTCTCTGCTCCACCTACACCACCACCTCTCTCTGCTCCTCCACCTACACCACCACCTCTCTGCTCCACCACCTACACCACCACCTCTCTCTGCCCCACCACCTACACCACCACCTCTCTCTGCCCCACCACCTACACCACCACCTCTCTCTGCCCCACCACCTACACCACCACCTCTCTCTGCCCCACCACCTACACCACCACCTCTCTCTGCCCCACCACCTACACCACCACCTCTCTCTGCCCCACCACCTACACCACCACCTCTCTCTGCCCCACCACCTACACCACCACCTCTCTCTGCCCCACCACCTACACCACCACCTCTCTCTGCCCCACCACCTACACCACCACCTCTCTCTGCCCCACCACCTACACCACCACCTCTCTCTGCCCCACCACCTACACCACCACCTCTCTCTGCCCCACCACCTACACCACCACCTCTCTCTGCCCCACCACCTACACCACCACCTCTCTCTGCTCCACCACCTACACCACCACCACTCCCTGCTCCACCTACACCAACACCTCTCTCTGCTCCACCTACACCAACACCTCTCTCTGCTCCACCTACACCAACACCTCTCTCTGCTCCACCTACACCAACACCTCTCTCTGCTCCACCTACACCAACACCTCTCTCTGCTCCACCTACACCAACACCTCTCTCTACTCCACCTACACCACCACCACTCCCTGCTCCACCACCTACACCACCACCTCTCTCTGCTCCACCACCTACACCACCACCTCTCTCTGCTCCACCTACACCACCATCTCTCTCTGCTCCACCAACACCACCATCTCTCTCTGCTCCACCACCTACACCACCACCTCTCTCTGCACCACCACCTACACCAACACCTCTCTCTGCTCCACCTACACCACCACCACTCCCTGCTCCACCACCTACACCACCATCTCTCTCTGCTCCACCACCTACACCACCATCTCTCTCTGCTCCACCACCTACACCACCATCTCTCTCTGCTCCACCACCTACACCACCATCTCTCTCTGCTCCACCACCTACACCACCACCTCTCTCTGCTCCACCACCTACACCACCACCTCTCTCTGCTCCACCACCTACACCAACACCTCTCTCTGCTCCTCCACCTACACCACCACCTCTCTGCTCCACCACCTACACCACCACCTCTCTCTGCTCCACCACCTCTCTCTGCTCCACCACCTACACCACCACCTCTCTCTGCTCCACCACCTACACCACCACCTCTCTCTGCTCCACCACCTACACCACCACCACTCTCTCTGCTCCACCACCTACACCACCACCTCTCTCTGCTCCACCACCTACACCACCACCTCTCTCTGCTCCACCACCTACACCACCACCTCTCTCTGCTCCACCACCTACACCACCACCTCTCTCTGCTCCACCACCTACACCACCACCTCTCCCTGCTCCACCACCTACACCACCACCTCTCTCTGCTCCACCTACACCACCACCTCTCTCTGCTCCACCACCTACACCACCACCTCTCTCTGCTCCACCTACACCACTCCCTGCTCCACCTACACCACCACCTCTCCCTGCTCCACCTACACCAACATCACTCCCTGCTCCACCTACACCTCTCCCTGCTCCACCACCTACACCAACACCACTCCCTGCTCCACCTACACCACCACCTCTCTCTGCTCCACCACCTACACCAACACCTCTCTCTGCTCCACCACCTACACCACCACCTCTCTCTGCTCCACCACCTACACCACCACCTCTCTCTGCTCCACCACCTACACCACCACCTCTCTCTGCTCCACCACCTACACCACCACCTCTCTCTGCTCCACCACCTACACCACCACCTCCCTCTGCTCCACCACCTACACCACCACCTCTCTCTCTGCTCCACCTACACCACCACCTCTCTCTGCTCCACCACCTACACCACCACCTCTCTCTGCTCCACCACCTACACCACCACCTCTCTCTGCTCCACCACCTACACCACCACCTCTCTCTGCTCCACCACCTACACCACCACCTCTCCCTGCTCCACCTACACCTCTCCCTGCTCCACCTACACCACCACCACTCCCTGCTCCACCACCTACACCACCACCTCTCTCTGCTCCACCACCTACACCACCACCTCTCTCTGCTCCACCTACACCACCATCTCTCTCTGCTCCACCAACACCACCATCTCTCTCTGCTCCACCACCTACACCACCACCTCTCTCTGCACCACCACCTACACCAACACCTCTCTCTGCTCCACCTACACCACCACCACTCCCTGCTCCACCACCTACACCACCATCTCTCTCTGCTCCACCACCTACACCACCATCTCTCTCTGCTCCACCACCTACACCACCATCTCTCTCTGCTCCACCACCTACACCACCATCTCTCTCTGCTCCACCACCTACACCACCACCTCTCTCTGCTCCACCACCTACACCACCTCCTCTCTCTGCTCCACCACCTACACCAACACCTCTCTCTGCTCCTCCACCTACACCACCACCTCTCTGCTCCACCTACACCACCACCTCTCTCTGCTCCACCACCTACACCACCACCTCTCTCTGCTCCACCACCTACACCACCACCTCTCTCTGCTCCACCACCTCTCTCTCTGCTCCACCACCTACACCACCACCTCTCTCTGCTCCACCACCTACACCACCACCTCTCTCTGCTCCACCACCTACACCACCACCTCTCTCTGCTCCACCACCTACACCACCACCTCTCTCTGCTCCACCACCTACACCACCACCTCTCTCTGCTCCACCACCTACACCACCACCTCTCCCTGCTCCACCACCTACACCACCACCTCTCTCTGCTCCACCTACACCACCACCTCTCTCTGCTCCACCACCTACACCACCACCTCTCTCTGCTCCACCTACACCACTCCCTGCTCCACCTACACCACCACCTCTCCCTGCTCCACCTACACCAACATCACTCCCTGCTCCACCTACACCTCTCCCTGCTCCACCACCTACACCAACACCACTCCCTGCTCCACCTACACCACCACCTCTCTCTGCTCCACCACCTACACCAACACCTCTCTCTGCTCCACCACCTACACCACCACCTCTCTCTGCTCCACCACCTACACCACCACCTCTCTCTGCTCCACCACCTACACCACCACCTCTCTCTGCTCCACCACCTACACCACCACCTCTCTCTGCTCCACCACCTACACCACCACCTCCCTCTGCTCCACCACCTACACCACCACCTCTCTCTCTGCTCCACCTACACCACCACCTCTCTCTGCTCCACCACCTACACCACCACCTCTCTCTGCTCCACCACCTACACCACCACCTCTCTCTGCTCCACCACCTACACCACCACCTCTCTCTGCTCCACCACCTACACCACCACCTCTCCCTGCTCCACCTACACCTCTCCCTGCTCCACCTACACCACCACCTCTCTCTGCTCCACCACCTACACCACCACCTCTCTCTGCTCCACCACCTACACCAACACCTCTCTCTGCTCCACCACCTACACCACCACCTCTCTCTGCTCCACCACCTACACCACCACCTCTCTCTGCTCCACCTGCTCCACCTACACCACCACCTCTCCCTGCTCCACCTACACCACCACCTCTCCCTGCTCCACCTACACCAACATCACTCCCTGCTCCACCTACACCTCTCCCTGCTCCACCACCTACACCAACACCACTCCCTGCTCCACCTACACCACCACCTCTCTCTGCTCCACCACCTACACCAACACCTCTCTCTGCTCCTCCACCTACACCACCACCTCTCTCTGCTCCACCACCTACACCACCACCTCTCTCTGCTCCACCTACACCACCACCTCTCTCTGCTCCACCTACACCACCACCACTCCCTGCTCCACCTACACCTCTCCCTGCTCCACCACCTACACCAACATCACTCCCTGCTCCACCTACACCACCACCTCTCTCTGCTCCACCTACACCACCACCTCTCCCTGCTCCACCTACACCACCACCTCTCCCTGCTCCTCCACCTACACCAACATCACTCCCTGCTCCACCTACACCACCACCTCTCTCTGCTCCACCTACACCTCTTTCTGCTCCACCTACACCACCACCTCTCCCTGCTCCACCTACACCACCACCACTCCCTGCTCCACCTACACCACCACCACTCCCTGCTCCACCTACACCACCACCACTACCTGCTCCACCACCACTCCCTGCTCCACCACCACCACTCCCTGCTCCACCACCACCCCCACCTGCTCCACCACCACCACTCCCTGCTCCACCACCACCCCCACCTGCTCCACCACCACCTACACCCCCACAGCAGCAGGTGGTGAGAGGGAGGATGATGCCTGCTCCGTCCCCCCCCCCCCCACACACACACACACCATCACCCCGGCGCCGCCACCTTCACCTCACCTGTGACAGGAGGTGTGGAGGCTGGCGGCTATCAAGTGAGCAGCTGCTGTAGCTACAGCATACCTGGAGGAGGTGGGGTCTGCGGCCAGCACGGGCAACATAAGTATCCTGGCGGCACCTGAGTCAGCGTCACACTGGCCGCTGGAGTCACTGACCACCACAACACTCGTGACGTCACCGCCGCCACCAGCGCCATCTGCACCAAACACTTCCCAACCTCCTCCATATTTACGCTCCATATGCAGTGTCTTGGCCAGCTACACATCTCTTTTTTACAGAGATTCGTAGCTGGTATTTATCTGAGGTATTATCCGTTCAAAAACTGGAGATTGTTCAAAGTATTTGTTGGTTAGAGTTGGGAACCCAAGGGATGTCAACGCTAAGTAAGGAAGGGATCCATAACCTTGCCTACACGTCTAATATTGCCAAGATTTAACCACATCTGTTTAATTTAATTATTATAATATTTGTATTACTGTATCTTTATACAAACCGGCTAATACTTTACATATTCTCCCGAGTTGATGCCTTAACGCAAACGTTAAAACCAATTCGCACCCGAGCAACACATGAGCACCACACTAGAAATAATTATAGATTTGATATCCCCAGAGACGAACTGAATCTGTGCAAACACTCCATGCAAATAAAATGGCCCAGTCTTTGGTACTCACTCCCTGACGAATTAAAATGTGCAACTGTTCTAGAGTAAAACCAAAAAGTACGTAATTTCCTCCTCACAGTTTCCTACCTTGTGGCTCAACCTCTCACTGTACCTTGTACTGCCACCTTCCCCAATATTAGTACTGAAGACATTTATCTTTACCAGTAAGTATAATCACCTCTGTCAACTTATGTTGTAGTTATTTGTTGATATATAAAACCTTGTTATAATGTACCTTTTCTTCTTACCTGTTATGTTACATTAAGGACCAGCTGCCAGAAACCCTGTGTGTGTGTGTGTGTGTGTGTGTGTGTGTGTGTGTGTGTGTGTGTGTGTGTGTGTGTGTGTGTAAATATAAGATTGTAAATATTTACCATCTTATGCTATTATAATCCATGTGTGGGCATGTTGGTGGGTATGGATAGGAGCTGCATCGTATGGGCCAATAGGCCTTCAGCATTTCTTGTGCGGCTCATTTGTGTCCACCTTATTCCCATTCATTTGTTACTGTACCTCACCTCACTCCACCATTCTCTCCTGCCTATTTATGTCCAATACTTGACCTGTAAAATCACTCCTTCTGAAGATGTATTAATATACGAAAGTACTTACGGAAATTCCTGTTTCAATTTTCCTCCGTGGTCTGACACTGTCACATTTTTAATCTTGTTTATTTTCGTGATTTACACACAATTTTATATACATATACACATACACACATATACACACATATACACATACACACATTATATATATATATATATATATACATATATATATACACATATATATACACATATATATACACATATATATACACATATATATACACATATATACACATATATATACACATATATATACACACACACATATATATACACACACATACATATATATACACACACATACATATATATATATATAGTATATGTATATATATATTATATGTTCTCTGTAAACTGTAGCATTGCAATAAAATAAAACAAAACATTCAAAAAAATAATAGGAGTGGTAGAGTAAAAGAATAAAGTATTCAGTGAGAATCCACAAGATCTTCTCTGAATGATCTTTGTTTTCTTCTTCGAGGATGTAGGTCCCTGCAATTGCACCAGAGGTGGTACCCATTTATATATATATATATATATATATATATATATTATATATATATATATATATATATATATATAATTATATATAACAAACTTGTCATATAACCTCTTCTTGATCCTACCCAAAGTCGATGGTAAGTTTTCAAGTAGGGGCTGTGGCAAGTAGTAGTGCAAAGAATGAAGGGGATAAACAATACGTAATTACACCTTCACCAATATATTATCACCTTCACCAATATATATATTATATCTCTCAGTATTACTACACATTTACACTGTCGCTTTCACTCAGGACTCTCAATAGATCTGCAGTGTTCATCAAATCCCGTTAAGTCCAGTACGTCCAGGTACACGTCGTCCACAGTGTGGTAGTCACCGGCGAGTTCACCTTCCTCAACATGGGCCAGTCCACACACAGTATCGTCACCATATCCCAATACCCCGCATCCGTTCTCCAGAAACGGACCGGCAGAAGGGTTTCAGCAAGATGCCGACAGGGGTCTCAAGTCACGTACAGGAGTAGCCAACACCCTGGCAGAAGTGTCTAGCAACACACTAGCAGCACTTAAGAGATGCGCTACTGTTGTCTCGTAACTCTTCGTTGCCAAATCCCGGGTACGTTGGTCCATACAACACTGAATCAATCCAGCAGCTAACACACTGCTATAACCGACGGCAGCCACTTTGTCCTCTCACAGGACCAAGTCAAGAGTTTGCGACAGCCCAAGATAAACTGTCGTCCTCAGTGCAATCGCCTCCTTATGTCACCTTTGGGAACATAAAACGTCATTAGCTAGACAGACAGCATACAGCGTGACCTTAGGACAGCACCCTTCCACCGGGGAATTGAAATTGCAAATGCTTTCACAACCTAAATGGCGTTCATATTGTTATGCCACCCACCAGAGGTCATCATCATCGACCTCACCTTCTGACTGAGGTATGAAACAGGAACCTTTCCCCGACGCCATGCCACCGCCAACAGATGGCGTTGTCTGCGATGCGCCCAATACCTGGGAGTTGGAGTGCAGGTTCATAGATGGCGTCGAAATCGCCACTCTATACTCCGGCGATGGTGTTGATATCCTAACAGTTTGGGTTTTCATAGAGTAAGTGAGGAAACCTATACACCACCTTATCGTGATCCCCTCTGGCCCAACACCTCGCCTTCCCCAGGATGCAACCCACAACAATTGCCTTAATCCCGGGAGCCTATTTACTGCAAGGTAAAGAGAGATATCAGGTGAAAGGAAACATTCCCAAAATACCCGTCTTGCCGCGGGAATGAAACCCTTAACCTTCTGGTTGAGACCCTACAGTGCTTCTAGGATGGTCAAGTGAGCGTTAATCCGGCCGCCAAACCCCTGTTTATGATGGAAAAACGGTTTACATACGACCCAACTGATAACGTCTGAACACTTCCGGAACAAATGCCTCGCTGACGACTTTTGTTCGCACCACAATGTTATAATGCATTGTCCTCGCCACAACGCCACGAACAATGCATTGTTCGCACCACAATGTTATAATGCATTGTCCTCGCCACAACGCCACGAACAATGCATTGTTCGCACCACAATGTTATAATGCATTGTCCTCGCCACAACGCCACGAACAATGCATTGTTCGCACCACAATGTTATAATGCATTGTCCTCGCCACAACGCAACGAACCAACCCGTCCTCGACTCAAGTCCATTACATCCAGCAGCCCGTCCTCCAAACAAAGATCCAAAAGTGATTCCATGCACCCGCCAAACCCCCTGTTTATGAATGAAAAGCTGTTTACACACGACTCACAACTGCTGACGTTCGAACATATCCGGAACAAGTGCTTCACTGACGAATTTTGTTCGAATCACAACGCTATAAATGCTTCACCCACGTACTACAAATACAAATAATCGCCAACAGAACCTAAACACCTAACCTAACCTAACCTATGCCTATATATGCACAATATGCTAATATATTATAATATTAATTTATACTTGAGAAAATTCCCGTTTTGAATGAACAGCATGTTAAAATTTATGAATGCGTCTGTGGGGTCGACCGCTGAATGTAATGGACTTGAGTCGAGGACGGGTTGAACTATGAGGATGAAATTGGGTACTTTGCTTTTACTTTTGAATAAAGCATAGGTTGAACATTTTTTTAATTCAAAAGGGAGCGAGTTGCATAGACTGGGCCATTTTATTTGCATCGACTGCAAATTTTAGTAAGATTAGTCTGACTCTGGGGATATGAGGGATGTTTATGTCTGGTGGGGTGGCAGGGGTTCTGTTACATCTGTCAAGGAAGCAACTCGTCCTCGACTCAAGTCCATTACATCCAGCGGTCGACCCCACAGACGCATTCATAAATTTTAACATGCTGTTCATTCAAAACGGGAATTTTCTCAAGTATAAATTAATATTATATTTTATTAGCATATTGTGCATATATAGGCATAGGATAGGTTAGGTTAGGTGTTTAGGTTCTGTTGGCGATTATTTGTATTTGTAGTACGTGGGTGAAGCATTTATAGCGTTGTGGTTCGAACGAAATTCGTCAGTGAAGCACTTGTTCCAGATATGTTCGAACGTCATCAGTTGTGAGTCGTGTGTAAATCGCTTTTCATTCATAAACAGCTGGGGTTTGGCGGGTGCATGGAATCACTTTTGGATCTTTGTTTGGAGGACGGGCTGCACTTTTGAGTGTTTCTTTGGAGGACGGGCTATAGTGGGTGAAGCATTTGCAGCCTTGTGGTTCTAACACAATTCATCAGTGAAGCACTTGTTCCGGAAGTGTTCGGACGTCATCAGTTGTAAGTCGTTTATAAACCGTTTTTCCTTCATAAACAGCTGGGGTTTGGCGGGTGCATCGAATGCACTCTGGGTCTTTGTTTATGAAGACGGTGCATATACACACTGCGCCCTCTCCCACACACATATTGAGTCGTCTGCAACACACACACACACACACACATATTGCCTCCCTGGACTCCCGGGACTCGTAATTCTGTGGCGCGGGTTCGATTCCCGCACCAGGCAGAAACAAATGGGCAAAGTTTCTTTCACCCTGAATGCCCCTGTTACCTAGCAGTAAATAGGTACCTGGGAGTTAGTCAGCTGTCACGAGCTGCTTCCTGGGAGGTGTGTGTGTGGTGTGAAAAAAAAGTAGTTAGTAAACAGTTTTTTTTTTTGCAGGGATATTCCTACATATACAGTATATATATATATATATATATATATATATATATATATATATATATATATATATATATATATATATATATATATATATATATATATAATATATATATATATGCATTAGGCTTATACCTAATGCATATATATATATTTATATGCACTTATACCGAGGTGCCGTAGCTTCTCTCTAGGAGGAACTACTGTCTCTCCCCAGGATGCAACTCCACAACAGTTGGACAACTCCCGGGTACCTGTTTACTTCTAGGTGAACTGGAGCATTAGATGACTGAAGATGTGCCCAACCATTTCTGTCCCGCCGGGGATTCGATGCCGGAATTCCCGGTTGTGTCGTCGAGAACCAAACTGGTAACACTAGTCACAGGAATTACCAGTATTACCTGAACAATGGTAGCAGAAATAACATTACTAACAATAGAATGCCTATTATACCAGTAGTAGCAACGGTTGCCGGACACGCTGTGTGTGTTAGTGGCTGTGTACGAACACCAATGTTGTGTACTCTCACAACCCAATGTTCCCTCTTGTATAGAAATATATATATATACAAATAAATAAAGTAGTACACAGCAGTACAACCAGTT